>NC_056582.1:2468605-2475667 GCF_018340385.1 Cyprinus carpio | reverse complement strand
GTGGTGTCTTTTTGAATGGATCATTGAGTAATTGGCTCTCTTGATTCGTTCAAAAACAGATTATTTCAGGAACCAAACACCACAGAGTTGCCCTGAGATGCACAACAGCTCTGCTGCGGCTTTGTTTGCAATGATTTAATTTGTGAAGCTGAAAAATAACAGACAATATTGTGTCTAAAATGTAACTCACTCAATTAACTTCTTGAATTTTGAACTGTTGAATAAAATTAATATCACACATTAATATGACACTCTTGTTGATATTAACTATATCATATCTTATGAATATAAAAATTTAATCTCATTCAGGGATATTTTTGCCCTCATAACTGCCACCCCCCTCAGTTTGAGCCCTGGCTCTAAATGAAGCCAAAATTAGTAGATTAAAAGAAAACAAAAAAGATTAAATGTGAAAATAAATATATCAGAAAAAATATTAATATTTAATCTAGCCCTCGTTGGGTTCTTTGAGTTGCTGACAAGTCTACATTTGCTCCAATCTCACCCTCTGTAGCTGGAGTTTTGAGGAACAGCCTATTCTCAGAAATGTTTGATTAAGTGGACCGTGTGACCATGGAACTTGGCCCACTGTGGTCACCAGCATGTCCTGTTATAATGGTCGCTAGTCCTAAGGAATCTGCACCAGGCAGTTTACAACATGGCCACCATCATCAGAGTCTCCAGCCGTCATATGAGCGATGCACTTGAAGCTAGGAAGAAGGCAGTGCCAGGCAGCAAGACTGATGTCTTGTGTGGCGGACCCACGCCAGATGCTCTGTAGCTTCGTTACTCTGCCTGTTTTTGGATTACCCTTTGGCCTGTGATTTTGCCCTGTTGTTATTATCTGGGGCATGCTTACCTGTGTATATGGGCTTTTGAATTGTGGATTACCCCTTTAGTAGATATACTGTTTGGATCCTCGACCTCCGTGTCACCCAGAGCGGTTTACTTGACAGAAAAGCCTGCTAAAAGCAACCTAAGCTACAGTTCTGATCATAAATTTGCAATCCACTGCAGAACATGCAAAATTAATAGTTTATCCAAATAAGAGGGATAATAAAAATTACATGCTATTTATTTTAATTTTTGTAGTCCTGAATAAGCAATTTCACACCAACAGATGTTTACATACACTGTATACTCCACAAGACAAAATAAAAGAATTTATAAAATAATGACTTCCATTTAAAAACGTACATACCCTTGAATCTGAATTTTCTGTCATTGTATCTGGGTGATCTGCTTGACTGTTTATGTGTTTTGTGATAGTTGTTTATAAGTCCCTTGTTTGTCCTGAGTGGCTAAACTGCCCGCTGCTCTTCAGAAAAATCCAGCTCCTGCACATTCTTTGGTTTCCAGCATCTTCTGCATTTTTGACCCCTTTCCAACAATGACTTTGGAGAATTTTGAGATATATCTTTTTCACACTGAGGACAATTGAAGGACTCAAGCACAGCTATTGCAAAGGTGAAAACGTTTAATAATGAAGGTAACACAATGCATTAAGAGCTGACGATGTAAACTGGATGATGCGTCAAAATATATATATATATATATAAGTGCTGACGATGTAAATTGTGTGTTGAGATATATATGTTTACACACCCAGAATTTTTTTTTTTTTTTTTTAGAGCTGGTTGTTTTGTGTGCAGTTGTCCTTCAATTGAATATTGTTGGTGAAAACTGATGTTTGTTACAAATAATATGCTGGGGAAAAATCGATGTTTGGCTGACCCTGTGTTCCATAGCGATATTAGTATTCAAAGTATTTAGAATGAGGGGGGTCGCGTAATCTAACAAAATACATAGCAAATATTAAGCGTTACTTTACTGAAGCATGTATTTTTTTTTTTTTTTTTTATCTTTAGTGAAATACATTTTTAAAAGTAAACTTCCCCAACCATGTCATTAATGCCTTGTCAAATATACCCACATTTAGAATACTTGCACTTGATCACTTGACTGCTTATATGACGTATTTCCTGTATTTGGCCCAAGAGTTTAAGTGAGGATGAAGACCAAAGTGTGTGTACAACTTTTCATTACCTGATGGGACACACTTTAATTTCTGGTGCACACTTTAAATTCTGGTGCATCATTTGCAAAAGCAGTTGCAAATGATGTGGCCAAAAATCAATCTCATTTACTCACCTTTGCACCAATAAAACATGTCTTACTCTGTTTTACTACCAAATTATATGTAATATCTGGATTATTATTAATATTTAACTTACATAGGAAAGGTTTCCTTTCGACTTCTCGCTGCATCTTGGCAAAAGTCTCATGATTTAGAATTCCACAACATGATGCATGATGGGATATCTGGCGCCTTGAATACCGCCCGGACCGGTATTCGGTGATAATTTTGATTTAAGCGTTCATTAGGGGAACTTCGCGCCATCGCTTTAAGATCTGACAGTCGCCCGCGACGCTTCTTAAGTGGCCAAGACCGCAAAGTGTGGGTATTTGACAAGGCAAAGCACATTTGTTGTCTGTAACGCAGTTCGTAGGTTGGGAAAGAAGGAAGGCGGGAACCGGCGAAGATTCAAATTAAAACTTTAATAATTACAATAAACTCAACAGAGCGTGGGACAGGCCCCTCGCTGGACGCACTGCTGCGCACAAACAGAAACAGAATACAAAAATACAATCCAGGTGCTGTTTCCATATAAAGACGCTAAGAAGCCGGGGATTAAAGTCCGAAACCGGATTAAGATAACAAATCAATAGGACTAAAGCGGTTTAATGAAAGCCAATTTAAAATGAATGCAACTTCTCAATTCGAGCCAGGTTTAATAAATCAGGTTAATCTGATGTGCACGCCTTTTTCTTAAATAGCCATATGTCGATCATGGATCAAATCGACCCAGCCACGGTTTCAGAACCCAAATCACTGAGGGTGCTTTCTGAAAAGTGTTGAGGGTGCTCACAAATAATATTCATCCTAATTTTCAAACTGTATGAAAATAGTATCACCACTAGGGCGTAAATTTCAACGATGATGCAATCTAACATCAGAGAGTATGTCCATCACTTAAAAAAAAATAAGCCGCGACACACTGCGGTAGGTTAGACTACTGTATGCGCGATTTAGACTGCACGGTCATGGCTGCGTGATAGCAACATATGGGGTATGGGGGTAAATTCTTTTATACACCCTATAGTTTAGCACTATCACACTCTAAGAGTGGCTGGTTTTCCCCAAATAGCAAAGCCCGGACTGCAAATGTAATTAAGGATGTTAGTATTGGCGCTTGAACAAAAAACAAGAAAGTTCATATGAAGTAACGGAGAGGACATCAGGCTACCAATCCAGTTCATTTAACCATATTTCCCAACCAAACATAGTTCCAAAACAAAGCCCCAGCCAAACTGATTTTAAGTGGTCTCCTCCTTCTAAGCTAAATTGCCACTAAATTGGACAAAAATGGCCCCGCACAAACAAATTAAATCTAGGCGTTGTGTGTAACAAGGGTTAAATGAATAGAAAGTGTTCATTTTTAGGTTTTTTCAGTGTGTTTTCATCAAACCAATAACAGACGATGCGTTGAGTTTAAGAATGCAATCAGCCAATCAGAGGAGTTCAGATGACTTGGGCAAAACTGAAAACTAATCAGCTTGTGTTGAAGGACGCTTGCCGCGCGTTCTGACGAATTCGCGAAATTCTCTCATAAACAACAAAGCGCCGATGTACAATGTAAGTAAAAAGGGGGGGAACTTCAGTTTCGCAGTGTAGACAGCTTCCCAGTGATTTATAACGCTAGTTTTGTTTTGAGAGGGCGATGATCAAAGTTAGTGTATTGTAATTTCTGTATAATTTATTTGCCGTTTGAATAACTGGGGAAGGAAACGTTATCCAATTATAAGTTTTAATTAAAGGGTAATCACAATTAATACAAATTCAGTCCCCATTTAAACTATTTTTACATGACCACCCATGTCTGTTCTTGCTAAAAAGGACAGGTTATGATGTTTGGTATTAATAGATTGGCTGCTTTTGCCTACCCTGGAGTTGGTTCAGGGCCTCCGCCTATGCATGAAAGCATGATGAAAAATAATTTACATCATAATTTGAAGATTGTGTTTATGCATTATTTTAGCTAAATTGTGTATGTATGGTGCAGCTTTCTGTGTGTTTATTGATGGTGAAAATTAATACGCTATTAATTGTATTGAGGGTGCTTTCGCTTTGTTTCTTCTTACTCTGTAATTATTTACACACAAAAAAACATTTGTAATAAGTAAGAAAAAAAAAAAAAAACAAAGGTCGGTTATTACAAGGGAGTCCCATAACTATATGCACACCTTCATATCATAACCAGTTCACTGCGCGTTTTGGAGATAAGGACATATTACCACTTAGAGAGGTTACAAAAAATTCCCAATTTCTATAAGCAGAAAAAAACCATAAGTTTGGTTCTTGTTCGGGATATCCATACTATAGCACACCTCATTAAAACCATTTACTGCAGCATTTGTAAAAAAGGGACATATTACACTGTTAAAGGGCTACAAAGACCACATTTCTAATAAGTAGAAAAAAAACAATGGTCAGT
Organism: Cyprinus carpio; assembly: GCF_018340385.1. Classification (NCBI taxonomy): domain Eukaryota; kingdom Metazoa; phylum Chordata; class Actinopteri; order Cypriniformes; family Cyprinidae; genus Cyprinus; species Cyprinus carpio. The sequence goes on along the minus strand of NC_056582.1, from coordinate 2,471,111 downwards.
TCTTACAAGGGACGTCCCGTACTATATGGGAAACCTATATCAAACATGTTTTACTGCAGCGTTTTGGAGATATTGGATATTATTACATTTAGATTGGTATAAATACCCCATTTCTAATAGCAAATGAATGGTCGTTTCTTGTTCAGGACGTCCCATACTCCAGGGCGGCTAGCCATTTGGGTACCCTAAGCACAAATGCTTGGCGGTGCTTACCAGCCTAATAATTTGTAGCTCCTGGCGAATATGAAAATATACAAACACTGAGATTGTGTTTTTTTTTCTAATTGCAGTTTACCCAACTGATGTCGCCTGGCTGTTCTCTTGAAAATGACCGCATGCATAGTACTGTGCTTGAAAATCTTTATCCTGGCGGGATACAATTTGGCAAAATCACATCCGCGTTCAGTTGCAGGGTTTTCTAAAAGTTCAGACTGAGGCAGATGAACATTGTATTGAAGCTTGAAGAAATTACAATGAGAGCGTTCTGCACTAATAGCTATATGCACACGTGACACATCTATGCTTGTCTGGGGAAAATTTGCTTTTATTGTCATTCAAAATAAAGCTGATGATGAGGTTAACGGTGGCATTCCTTTCCTTCTCAAACAAACTGCATCTTTTTTTAGCTCAGTTGTCACAAAAATTTTCACCCACCCCGGAACCCGTTAACACTAAAAGACTCAAAATGCAGGGCTAAAAAGACCCGGAGTTTTGCACTAATAGCGACGCGGACGCGCAGACGGCCTGGAGCCGCATTACTACACAGAAAAGGGCTACAAAACAAACATTTTTATTTAAAAACATTTGTCTTACCTGCAAGCGGAGCGCCCGAGCATCATCCGCGCTCTCTTCTTTTTTGTTTTTTCCGCCCCGACTGCACCCCCCCTTGAGTTGCCTTTTTAGAGGCCATGTCTGAGGTCGGTGTCTGCCAAATTTGACATTGTTAGTTGAGGCATAATAGCGAGACGAGACCACTGGGAGGTGGTGGGAAGGGGGGGACCAGAGGGAGACTGGAACAGAGATTCACCTTTGTTCTACCGACTAATTTGGTCTAGGCCTATATTACTTCTGTATTGCTTTTGTATATTAATAACATGCGTTTAGAAATATTTTATTGTTAATTATACTTACTAGTAGGCTATGTTGATGATTTTTTTCAAGACCCTGACCCAGAATTTTTTGGTGCCCCCCCAAGCACTTCGTGCCCTACTGGCGCAGTCGAGTGATGTGCTGTGTCTTGGAAGCGCCGGCCCTGCCCATACTATATGATGCACACCTCATATCAAAAACATTATACTGCCAGCAGTTTTGGAGATACGGGACACTATTACAATTTAAAGGAGTAGTAGAGATCCATTTCTAATAAATAGGAAACAACAATGGTTGGTTTTTATCCAGGACTATCCTAACTTGTTGTTTTAGCTGAGCGAGTGAGCTGACATTTTGTAACTTTGCAAAAAAAAAACAAAAAAAAAACCCCGAGAGCTATCAGCTTACAATAGAATTCTAGATATGGGGCCAAAATGCATCTTTTTTGTAATCTTTATGTCATGATAGTTAAGTAATGGTCTAAGTATACACAAGAGCGTCGCTTTCCCGAAAGTGTGAGTAGCGATCGCAAATGAATGATGATTTTTTACAACAGCTCTACAAAACAAGATGCTAGTATGAAGTGGTGCATCTGCAAAAAATGATTCGCATTTTAGTTTGGTTCGAGAAATGTAATTTTGTAAAGTTGATACACACTTGTAGTTTTTGATGGTGTTCGGTTCAACTTAACATGTTAAGTTTACCCATCTCAACTCGTCTGTAGGTGGACTTAAAATAGAGTTATTGTGCGCCCCAACTTCAAAAAACATATGCTGAACAATAAGGTATAAGTTCTCATTGGCCTCCTGCGAGATAACGTGAGCGCGAAACAGGTCTCGTTCATGTCGTAATTGCCCCCAGCAGCTGGAGAGTTTTGTCCGGCACTGCTGGCAGATTTATCTTCCATCATCATCAAATCTGGGTTCAGTAAATATTTCGTTCAAATGTGTAATGACTTGTAAAATTACTATCTATGACGGTTATCATCGCATGTATTTGTTTACACTATAAGGTGTTTATTGATCACAGTGGACCGTTGCTAATAATCCAGTTTGTCCAGTTATGTAGGCTAGCTAGTTTATAGTCAGCAAATTTAAACGCTAAAATCTATAAAACTAAGACATACTATTACTTCTTTTTCTTTTATTTATTTAACGTAGACTACATTATTTCATTAAGTTGACAAAATCCCAGCCAACATTGATATGTGGGCCCCATATGGGTTATACCTGGGCAGCGTGGGTTCCATGTGGGGCATGTGGCCTGAAGATGGAGCCAATTTATGTGGGGTCCCAATTTTTTGTGTGTTTCACAATGTGGGTCCCATATAGGTTTTTAATATATGGGGCCTTCATAGGATCCTATGAGGCATGGGCTGAAGATGAGCAATTTATGTGAGCAATACGTGAAAGAAAAA
>NC_056582.1:2468385-2468516 GCF_018340385.1 Cyprinus carpio | reverse complement strand
AGATGGGCAATTTATGTGGGTCCCATATGTGTTTCACAATGTGGGTCCCATATAGGTTTGAACATTTTGGGCCTTCATGGGATCTATGTGGGCATGGGCTGAAGATGGGCAATTTATGTGGGTCCCATGTG